>NC_134601.1:54955137-54985137 GCF_037038515.1 Microtus pennsylvanicus
TGGCATATGTGGTATGTTAGGTATCTGAAATGGTGTATGCTGGACGCTGGGCACAGTAACTGGCATAGGAAGGACATGGGGCTCAGGAACAGGCATAGGGTGTACATGTGGCATAGTGATTGGTACAGGCTGTACATAGGGCAGCGTCCCAGGCATAGGCAGTACCTGGGGCACAGGGATTGGCATAGGCTGTATATGAGGCACAGGAACAGGCATAGGCAGTGCCTGGGGCACAGGGATTGGCATAGGCTGTATATGAGGCACAGGAGCAGGCATAGGGTGAACCTGGGGCACAGGGATTGGCATAGGCTGTATATGATGCACAGGAACAGGCATAGGCTGAACCTGGGGCACAGGGATTGGCATAGGCTGTATATGATGCACAGGAACAGGCATAGGCTGAACCTGGGGCACACTGATAGGATCAGGCGGCACGTGTGGCTCAGTAATGGACATAACCCATGTGTGCGACTCAATGATTGGCACAGGCTGTATTTCGGGCAAGGGAACAGGCATAGGCTGTACCTGGGGCCCAGTGATTGGCATATGCTCTACCTGGGGTAGAGAAATGGGCACAGTGACAGGCATAGGTTGTACCTGGGGCACAGTGAAGAACACAGGTTCTACATGGCATACAGAAATGGTCACACACTGTACACCAGGTACATTGACTAGCATAGACTGTGCAAGGGGCAGCATGTTCAACATATGGTTCACACGGGCACTAACAATGGCACGGCTGTACAGCCTCGGGGCCCCGTACGCTCTCGGGGACTGGCTCCTCAGGTGAATGCTCCCTCTCCTGGCTAATGTGGCTGGTACCCTCTTGGTTCCTGTCATCTGTGAGTCCTGAAGCTACAGCAACAGAGGGACCTTCTCCACTCCGCCCCATCCTTCTTAGTTCTTCTACTCCTCCCAGTTCTGCGGTTGGGGCTCGCGACCCAGGCTGGCCGCTTCCACTCTCTTCCTCATTTCTTCCCTCTCCAGTCGGCAAGACCATGAGTGCTCAGCACCTGAAAGTGGGTAAAGAGCAAGATGAGGCGGCAGGGCCCAGGGTGGTTCAAAGGAGCCATGGCGTCAAGACATTTGATGCCCACGTGGGCGTGTGCAGCCATAGAGGGCAGCGCATGCCCAGCCGCCTCTGAAGGTCAACGTTCCCTCACGGCCATGGCAGCCCCACCTCTAGAATGTACTTACCCTTCCATTTTTTCTCATCAGGTCCCTCGTGAGGCAGGTAGTTGATGTCCCCATGCTTCATGACAGGAATGCTGTCAAAGTCACCAAAACTTTGCCTTCCTTTTCGCCTCTTCAGGTTCTGCACGGTTGCCCTGTACACTTCCGGTGGGACAGCATCTCACCCAGGAAGCATTCTTTTCCTTATGCTTCTAAGGCTGGACCACTCGGGTTGTCATATCCAATCAGAGGCTTTTTTTCTATAGCTGGGATGATTGACGGTTGGTATGGTTTGAGACCCTGAAGTGTATAACCAAGAGCAGTTTCACTCTTCAGTGAACAGGATGAGTTTACAGGGAAGGCATGACCCTTGGAAAAGTAGAATGTAGAAGGGGCCTTCCAGTTCGCTACTCCATGACTTCTTTTGCCCTGGTGCACTATCTTCCTAGGGCAAGAATGATGGTCCACTTTGTGAAGGCATTTGCGGCAGGAAAAAAAGATCCGCCAGGAGCTCTGGAGGTCTTGTGGAAATATGAAGACAACCTCTCTTAGTTTAGTGCCCAACACTGGGTCCCTGGTACCTGGCCGAGAACAGATATTAAGTAATGTGTTTATCTGGGAGGCTCTTCAGGCCCTGGGGCTGCTAGACAGGAGCTCATCTTCCCTGTTAGCCTTCAAGTGTGCTGTTACAAGCTGTGAGAATTTTATACCTGTGCTGAGGTTCCTAAAATATTCTTTCTCTGGGTCTCTCTCTTCTCTCCTCCTCCTCCTCCTCCTCCTCCTCCTCCTGCTCCTGCTCCTCTTCTTCCGCTCATCTCTTTTCCTCCCTCCCTCCCTCCCTCCCTCCCTCCCTCCCTCCCTCCCTCCCTCCCTCCCTCTCTCTCTCTCTCTCTCTCTCTCTCTCTCTCTCTCTCTCTCTCTCTCTCTCTCTCTCTCTCTCCCTCTCAGAATAGCCCAAGTGTCAAGAGCAGGGCCTGGTCCCTATCCCAGAATTTTCAACAGAGCAGGAACTTCACTGGTATGTGGCCAGTCTGACCCCATGGCAGCACTATCCCCCAGCATGTCCTTGTCACTCTGAGACTAGAAATGCATTAAAGAACTATCATATGGCAAGACGATTCCTTTTCATGGTGTGAGAATGTCTGGGGGCCCTGGTGTCTAAGATTTCCTTCTATCAAAAGTCTTACCTCACACTTCTGGTTACTGCCTCACTTGTAAATCTGCACAAGTCTATTTCCAGCCCTTTGTCTTTCCAGTATAACTTGAAATTACCCTAGACAAGGTCTACCATGAGCTGAGGATTTCTTTCTAATTCTGGAGAATTGTGTAAAGACGACCATGTTGGGGATGAGGATGTATCTCCAATAGCAGAGAGTTTCTCTTGCCCACTCTAAGCCATGGGTTAGATACCCAGAATTGCCTAAATCTGAGTGGACGCCTATTATCTGACCACAAATGTGTTAGATACAAGACCAGAACTTCCTTCATCCTTCTTGAGATGAGTTTAAGGCCAACCGTTTTCAAAACACACACCCTCAAGTACACACAACAAGAACCAGATTCATTTCAATAACCAGTTCTGATGTCTCAATTTTCTGGAAAATCAGTGAGAAATGGACCTAATTCAAAAGATAAATTTCAGAGATATTTGTTTAAAAATTACACGCAAATATATTTTGTTGGCGCATGGTTACGAGAAAAGAAAAGGAAGCCTCCCCCCAGCCCGGAATGGCTGGATTCTCTGGTTTCTTTTGAAGCAACAGAAACTTTGTCCACAGGATGTATTAGTACCACGTGTGCCCCACAGATGGTGGGGTAGGGTGACCAGAACCCCAACAGTGAAGAAGAGCGCTCACTTCCCTGCTCCTGTGAATCCAGTGATTTTCCTTTGGAAGATTCAGGTTGGAACTGAACTCGAGTGCGGGCAGCAGGCAGTGCTGTCTGAAAAAGCACTGGCCTCCTACTGTGGACAATGAGGACCCTTGAACATGGTTCTGCTCCTAAGTTGTCACAATGGGGGCGAAGGGAGCATCGGTGAGACGCAGGGACCCATGCATTCTGTGCAAACCCAGTAAAGCCTGGGAAATGACGGTAACTGCAGAGGACACTGCAGGGGACGTAGGCATACCATCTCACGAAAGACGGCTGTGCCATCTGTTTGAATAGTACATAGAGAGACCACTTTGCATCTACAGTGTACAAAGCAGAAAGAAGAAACAGGAACAATTTGTCTTTATTTTTATTGTCATACCAGTGTCTTAGATATAGGGAGACATGGCTTTCTTCCATGTCTAAGCAAGGGGAGACACCAAACAGCCCATCTCCATGTGCCTCCTGGGCAAGGATGGCACTCTAGGGCTCCTCCACATCCATCATGCAGATGTGGTCCTGGATCCCACGTGGTGCACTCCGGAGCATTGCTTTCTTCTCCCGGGCTCTCTGTTTGGCTCGCCTGTTGTTAAACCAAGCCTGAAAGCAGAGGACAGGAAGCATGTCATCGTGCTGAGTACTTGGATGGAAAGAGCCACTTCACTGGGACACGTTATATGTCACTGCCATTCTAAACCACACAGCAGAAGGAGCTGTTTTCAAAACCTCAGCCATGCAGGGCAGAAGCAGGGAGGGTGTTTTGGGTGTTGGAGGACAAGGCTAGCGTCTCTGGAACTGAACCTTCTTCACAGGAGACTGACAAGAGCGGCAGGAACCATGAGTTTATGAAAGTAACAGCATGCCTGCTCCTTCAGATCACACAGGGAGAGGAGCAGCCCTGTGCCCCGTTCTGGAACAGACTCGGCACAAGACAGGTTCACACTTAACGTGACCCCAATGTGGACTTTTATTGGTACCTTATTCCAATGCTGGCTCATCTCTAATTTTTTCCATACTCTGCTTTTGAATGCTTCGTTCCTTAGACAAGTTTTCAAGGGGGTTATCCCTCGCCCCCTTCCCCTGCTGTTGGGACAGTTTTGGCCACGTGTTCAGGTGAAGGCATCAAGTGTATTGAAAACAACCCCCCAAATTAAAACTGTGTGCTCCTATCTCATGCAGACTGACAGAGGAAGAGGAGCAAGCACTCGGACTACTGTGCTCTATTTCCACACCAATCTCACCACAACCTGCACCTGGAGATCCTAGTGTAGCTGCTATGGGCAAAGTCCAGATAACTAGTAGCTTTTCCTTTACCCGACTGTGCACGACTAACTTTCAGAAAGCTAACAACTGAACCATTTATAGCCCTGTTTGATCCTGCATCTTCTTGATTATTCCCACAGCATCCTCCATGACTCCACATCCGGCATGACTCCACAGAATCTCCATGAAAAGGGCAATGACGTTGAAGGACTTAAACACGAATGACTAGGTAAATAGCTATGGCCTCACAGGTATGTATTCTACATGTATGTGATTACAGAGTCCATGCTGTTTAAAGATCTTGGCTTTGCACACAGAATATCAGCTGTATAAGGGTTTATCATACAGGCTATGAGCTGCATGTGGGCTTTGCACATACAGTATGAGCAGCTTAAGTTTGCCTTGGTTTTCTTTTTCCACAAGGTATCACTTTCCTTCCAAGAATGGGCAAGAAACCCGAGGGGGCGTGTACTTCCTTCAAGTTCCAGTGATGAAGGCAGTGGTGGACATCACAAGAATGACAGACAACTCACACCTCCTGAAAAAGACCCACGACGGCTGGTCCAGGACTGAAGCATGCTCCAGGTGGACGGCCCTGCCCCATGCTCTCTCGAATTTACTCACCTGCACTTTGGCTTCAGGCACATCCATGTTTCTGGCAAGTACCGCTCTGTGTAGAGAAAGGCACAGAGATCAGTAGTCAAGGTATTGAGAAAAGTCACAGGCTGGAAACAGTGTGTCCTTGTGTTAGACTGTATTACCCTGCTCAACTCAAGGACTCCTTGCACACAATGCCAGGCACACTTTTGAAAGGGTTCGATCATCAGGGCATTTAAAACATTGTGCTGTACATTGGTGGTCAAGACAACATTAATCAGCTTACACAAATCATTTTAATGCTGTATTTTAAATGAGCAAAAAAGGCAGAATTCTATTACGATGCTATGCAAATTTTAAAGAGAGTAATATGTAGGAATTATGGGAAAGCACGCATGAGGACAGGATCTTTATTATTCTTGCTCAGTTTTTTGCAAATTTTCTTTAGTTCCAATTGTAAATGCCAGGCAGGAGCAGGGGAGGGGGAAAACTTGGACTAAAAGAGAGAGCATCAAAAATAGAATCTTCCAGGTATCATGGGGCACAATCAAGATTGTGTAGCCAGAACTAATGGTGGAGACCTGTACTTCCAGCTAACTGGGAAACTGAGGCAGAAGGGTCACCATAAAAGGCCAGATTAGGCTCTAGTTAAATTCAAGGTCTCCTTCAGGACATTAGAGAGACCCTGTCTCAATCAGTAAGAGGAGGCTGGTAGCCAGGGCAACTGGCCTCAGATTTGTCCTCCTGGTACTTGAAGATCAGAGAGAGGATGACCTCAAGTTCCAGGTTAGTTTTGTTTGTATTCTGGATTTTCTTTTAGCCAGGACTCCAAAGACAGTCCATTAACCCAAATGCCCACTTAAATCCAGCCATGAGATGGTGGCTGGGAACATGGAATTCCTGTGGATCAGACAAGTGGCTTCAGCCCTCACCACCGACAAAAGAGTAAAAAGTGAGAAAGACAACCAAGTTATATAAAACGTTTGAAAAATATGGCCACATTCTGTTACCCAGTGAAGTAATCAAAAAAATCAAGAGGCAAATGACCAGCGCTGGTGAGGAAAGAGAGAAAAGGGAAGCTCCTAGAGTGTGGGTGGGAAAATCACTTCATGCCCTAGGTAATGAAAGAACTGATTAGAAACAGACCCAGTCCAGTAAATCCATTTCAGAGTTTACCTAGCAGTCCAGCAAATCCATTTCAGAGTTTACCTAGAAGTCCAGCAAATCCATTTCATGGTTTACCTAGCAGTCCAGTAAATCCATTTCAGAGTTTACCTAGCAGTCCAGTAAATCCATGTCAGAGTTTACCTAGCAGTCCAGCAAATCCATTTCAGAGTTTACATAGCAGTCCAGCAAATCCATTTCAGATTTTACATATCAAAGACAGAGCCAGGATGGGAAAGACGTTTGCGTCACCCCAGGGAAAAACCTCACCACCCCAATAGCCAGGGGGGCTACAGCAAACCTGAACTCCTAAGAGGGGGGGTTCTAAAGCAATGGTGGGGTGTGTTGATTCAGTGGGGTGATAATAAGCCCCGAAGCAGTCTGACCACCAGCAGAAACGACATCTGAAAAGCCAGAGAACTGTGACAAAAGAGGCAGAAAAAGGACATCAAGCTCAGTCGCAGGAGCCTTTAGAGTCCTCTTTTCAACAGGAAGATGTCTCGGTCTGCAGGGGAAGAAAAGGGGGATTCTGATACAGTTTGTCACAAGGAACGGACTTCTCTGGCCCTGTGAGAGAAGGCATAAACATACTTGGCTCTGCAGACTCTAAAGCATCAGAACAGTTTCATTCCAACACGGTTTTCATTTATCTACGTCACTCCCCGGTTGAAAATGGAGAGAGTGTCAGGAGCAGTAAGCACACCTGTTTCCGGTCACCACCACAAACAACTTCCCCACTCCGGTCACGGGGGAGAAGCTACCCGTGGTTTGGAGAGTAATGGGGACAACAGGGAAAAGAAGGGGTAAAGGCCAGGTCAACATAAACATTAGCCCATGGAGGTCCGGGAGCCTCCTGGAGCCAGCACCTACCTTGTGAGTACATCTGGGTACTGGGTTTCTTGGAAAACAGTCTCCATTTCCCGCACCTGCCAGTGTGTGAAGTGGAACTGATTGCGGGGCCTGCTGGGCCTGCTCCTTCGAACCTCAGGCATCTCAAGGGCTGCCTCCTCTGGGTCCACCTCCATGGGCTCCTGGCTGTTGATGTCATCTTCGGGATCCAGGGTATCATGAGGGCTCACGTGCCCCCCCTGGGCCTGGCTGTCCTCTGGATTCTCACTGTGGTCCAGGCTCAGAGCTCCCTCACAGAAGCTGCCCCCCACTTCAGCTGCTGCCCCCTGTTCAGGACGGGGGCTGCTGTCCTCTCCATAGTCCTCCATGTGAGCGTAGAAGTGGTCACTGTAATCGTGGATGTGCGCCATGGCTGCTGCTCTATGGAAGCCTAGACACTTGCCCCTGGCTGGAGCCTTTGGCAGCAGCCTTGCCCTGGGGGCTTTCAGCAGGTTGGGGCTACAAAGGCTCAGGTGCTCCTCCTGCCAGACCACTATTGGCTTTCTAGCTGAATCCTACCCCAGTGGGTGTGCCTGTGTGGTGAGAATGGGCTGGGGCGTGGCCCCAAGGAAGGGGGGGGGGAGAAAGGGTGTATGCAGAAGCTGAATTTTACCCCTAGGTGATCTGCTTTGATCTGGCCTCTATCCCTGGCCACTGCTCAGAGACCCCACAGAAGACCAGGTCAAAGGGGCTACTGGAGATTTCAGGCTGATTTTAGCATGGTGAGTGGGGAAGAGGGAAAAACTCACAATGAGCCCCTGAGAATGGGGGTTCTGGCATTAATGAGTCCAAATACCCCAGTGAAGTCACTAGAAATACAGCCTGAGCCTTCAGGAGGGAGGGCTATGTGAATCTTGGATAGCTGAGTGAAGGGTTGTTTACAGAATTTCCTCAGTGCACAGCACCAAGGCTTTTCTTCAAAAATATCAATGAGAGCTCTTTCCGTTAGAGAGAGATCCCGGCCATTTGCGTGTAGTCAGTGGGTGGAGACTGGGGACCCTTGGGAACACCTGCTTACCCAGAGACCCACAATCACCGCCCATATTTGGTAAAGGCGCTCTCTCACAGAGCCACTTGACCAGGTCCCTTGCACAGCACCGCGAGCTACAGAAGAATGGCGCCATATCTAGGTCATAGGCAGGCCAGTCAGAACCTGAGGCAGGCATGTGGTCACCTAGACGTGTCTCAACAGGCTCTGGCCCACTGCTGGATACACGTGTGTGGCAGTTTCCTCCAAGATAAGAATTCCATGTGGGAGGAAGCCTCCTGGAGACTTTAGACATTCCAGATGGAGGTGAAAGAGTTCATAATCCAGGACACAAGGAGTAAAAGGTTAGGCAGCTTAGCCGGGCTCAGTAGGGGTTTGTTCACGTTTCCTGTGTCTCCCCGGGAAGCGTGTCTGCAGCACATCTCAGTGGCACGCTGAGGACTATAGGACGAGAATCCAAAGTCGGCTGAGGCAGAAGCCGCCATCTGCAGGTTCAGTTCAGGGAGCATGAGTCCCTGCTGAAATGCCACTGGGTGTGGCAGCCAGGCACTGAAGCAGCTCAGGAGAAGGTACCTGGTACCTGGGACATTGGTGGCAAGCGCCCGAATGAAAATCAAGAAAATAATCTTTTGCTGGAACATCCATTGTGGGGTCTAGGTCCTCAGTGGATCCCCCTCGTCTCTCTGTCTCTGTCTCTTTCTGTCTTCCTCTGTCTGTCTCTATGTGTCTCTCTCTGTCTGTCTGTCTCTCTGTCTTTGTGTCTCTGTCTCTGACTCTCTCTCTCTCTCTGTGCTTTTCCAGGTGTGGTCCCCACCATGAGTTCTTGCTGATTATCCCAAGACAAAAATGATTGTAAAATACCATCCAGAAGTCAATTGGGAGAAGAGGCCCTGCTGATAGTGGCAGCTGCCACAGTGGGGTGACAGGGTAAGGGAGGGGTCAGGAAGGAGGAGAACTCCTCCCTGGTGTAGGAACTCTTCTTCCTATGGAGAAACAGTTGAAGTTGGAAGGAGCTGGGAGCTCAGGCTCCCCGGAGACAGTATGAAGGCACCTGGAAACCCCTGCTTCCAGTCCTCCCTTCAAAGGCTGACAATGCTTTCAGTTCATTCCAATTCCCCAGGCACTATAGGATAAGCATTGAGCCAAATGAGCCCTGCACAGCCTGGGGGCAGGGGCTGAGCTCTGGCTTCATTCCTCCTTCTAGATAGAGTCCCTGCCCCCTCTTCCTGACCAAAGACAAACAGGGAATCCAAGGCTGCTGTGCCTGCCCGCTTTGGACAGCACCGTGGCCATCATGTCCCCTGGACATCTCAGACCGGAGTCCATTTGCAGTAGGTGATGGTCAGTAGCTGCTCGCCCAGTTGGTCAAGGTGTGGCAGCCCGAAAGACATTGGGGAACAGGCAGGTCTAAATGTGATATCTCTATTCTACCCCTTTGTCACAGGCCCAGGGAAGTCAGGAAGACTGCTAGAATAGTCTTAGAGCCAGGACCAGTGTCTACCTGTGCCAAAATAGTATTTCCTAGATGTGAAATGGGGAGACCTCAGGTTTAGGGCAGTGGGCCCGTCCCTAGTGTACCTGATACCTGCCACTACAGGAAGGGCTCTCAGATCTTCTCAGTGGGAGGCATCTTAGAGACCCAAAAGCAACATAACACAAATCTGCAGCAGAAGAGGTCCCTGGAGCACTCAAAGGAACAGAGAGAAAACAAACCAGGGTGTGCAGTTGCAGGAGACCAGGCATTGGGACCCCGCCATGCAGCAAGTTTGCATTAGTAGCCTAGGCCATACCTCTGCATGTCCCTAAGATGAACTTGGTTTATTTTGACCTGCGGGTTCACATAGGGAAAGAAGCTGTGTTCAACCTTATTTACTAATGTCATAGGTCTGTGAGGAAGGAAAGACCCCCAAATCTTGTGTACTGAGGGTTCTCTGAGGCAGGTGACAAAATGCAGCAGAAGACACTAAGGTCAAGTCTCTGAGCAGGCCACGCTGGGAGCATATTCTCCCTGAGCCGGAATACAAAAAGGAGACAGAATCCCCCCTCTGCCTGGGCGGATGGCTTCGCCTCTCTGTCAAGAAGCAGGACTCTGGGCAGTGTGCCTCCTATTGCCCTGAAGGCCCACCGAGGGGGAGCGAAAGCTCACAGGGTGTTCCCATTCCCTCTGCCACCAACCTGGGAGACAGCTCTGAGAAGTTTCCAACAGAGCCCAAGCTGGGACTTACTGAAGTGTGGGTGGTAACAACCGTGTCTAGAAACACACTGTCCTGCTTTGGGGACTTGCCCTTTCTGCCCTTATAAAGAACTTGTCCCACAGAGATAGAGCGAGTTGACAAATCCATGAATGGGGTGGGGCAGAGAACCACGTGGGGTCAGCAGTAAGCAGCCTGGCACCTAGAAGTCCTCCTCCCTTTGCAAGGCAGAGTGATTACTGCTTGCCCATGTCACCCCGATTTAAATTTCATTTCCGGAATTTAAACTACCATCTTTCAAATACTTATACCCACAGTTTGGTAACCTGGGAAAATAATGGAGCCAACGTACTGAGAATACACCTCTTTATTGCTGAAATCAATGCAGGGAAGGAAAGGGTGTCATGGCCATCAGGGATGGCCGACACATTAGGGGCAGGGTAGGCTGCAGGACATCTTCCTCCAGGACAGGGATGGCTCTCCGTGCTGCTCCAGCATCTTCAGGCATCGTTGTTCTCGGGAGCAGGGGGTGTGTTGCACAGCACCAGCAGTCTAGTATTCCTCCGGTGAAGGGCTCTCCTGTTCCTAAACCAATCCTGTAACCAGAAGAGAGCCTTGTTTCAGTACACTGACTGTATCACGGCTGAAGAGCACATGCTGTAACTTCGTATACTGGCTCAACTTGGCTACCACTTGAGGACATATTTGGAACCCATCCCAGGCCTGGTGTATGCTAGGGGTGTCTCTAGCGCTCAGCTATTCCCTTAGCAAAGCACCAAATCTTTGACTGCTTAGAAACTCCATGTTTATTATGTAGCCCCAAGAAGGGTTGAAGAGGTACCTCAAGTGTATACTGACTGTTCAGAATGCTGGAAGCAACAGGTTCATTCTCACTGAAACACTCAGAACACCCCCTGAGCAGCCCCTGGGAACGTGTAAGCCACACCCAGTCCTTCAACTGAGGAACAGACCCAGAATATTGCCTCTTCTCCCCATCAAATGGTACTTTTTGGTTGCAGGCCTGCCCTTTAAAGACCTACCTCTCTCTCCAGCCCACATCAATTGGTATTTTTAATGCATTCTTTCAGGAAGGATGCATAATCTAGCTCATGATTTCCTGCGGGTCCCTGCGGTATCAAAAATTATTAAGAAGATTTCTCTTGGGCTCCTGAGGATCCATAAAGGCCTGAGGCAGTAGTCTGTCAAAGTTTCCACCATGCTAGCATTGGTTAGTATCCAGAATGCAGATTTAATGAGACAAAGGGCACGTCTTCCGGCTCTGCTTCCTTCTTAGCCTCCCAGCACAGTGACTACAGGCCGTTTCCCTCGTGGGCATGTGGTCTGGAAAAGCCAGGGGTGCCTGGAATGCTGGTCAGAGTGCACACACATCACCAGCAAAGGGAGGCAAAGGTGCTAAGAGCAGTTTGAGGTCCCTGGGCCCTGTACTGGTTCAGAACTAAGCTAGGCATCTGCCATTACAGACTGGAGCGGGGTGAAGTCTGAGAAAAGTTTTTCTGAGACACGCAGCGTGACAGCTGAAGGTGGACAAGAACGTGCTTTCTTCACTTAGGTGAGGCATGCGGGCTGCAGTCTCCAGAGCACCTTGGAGAGCACGGTCTGTCCACCACATGGCAGACAAAGCACCTTGGTGTCTCCAGCTCGGCATGTCCTACTGAGAAAATGGAGGTCTGGTGACTTCCTGAACCTAGCCTGCCTGTGTACTTGGGATGCCATTTCAGGGTCCCACTCTGCCCCTACGCCTGTCTTCTAGGCAGAAGCATCACAAGATAGGAAGTCCTGCCAAAATTATTCTTTAGAATACTGACCTGCACATCGGCTTCTGACACACCCAGCCATCTTGCAAGATCCTTCCTGAAGTGAAAAGATTCCAACATTTAGGCTTTGTGTTAGAAACGAAGGATCGAGGGACATGTACCATGTGCTTTTGAATCATTTACGTCCACACCTGTGTGCGTGCACATGTGTACACACACCCACATCCACACTATTCCTCATAATTTCTTTGAGACTAGCTTTAGCAACAACTTTCCTTCAGGGACCAAAATTAAGGGTAATCCCCCAAACACAGGTACCTAGTTCAATGTGCTTAGAATAGAAAACTTAAGGCAGAGCCTCCACGATGAAAAGTCGTAGCAAAATTTTAATCTGAGGTGGGATCCGTCCCACACATCTTCCCAGCCACACCTCCGGCTTCTTTCTCATAGTTAAAGACCCATTTAGAACAAGCCTTGTTTAAATTTCCCACGCACGTGTCCCTTAAACGGGTATAAAGCACATTCATTCCCAGCGGGAATAGGGCCCATCCCCCTACTCCAGAAACTAGTTTCTCACAGAGGATGGGAGGATCGGGACAGGGTGTGTCTATTTCTTGAGGAAAGCAAGGATCCAGGGAGCTCCAAAGGAAAACCTGGGCTAGGACACACTGCCTAAAATCCAGCCGCCTAGCAGGACAAAGTGCTTACCTCATGTGCAAGCTGGGGTGGCGATTCTCTTGGAAAAGCTGCTCCAGATCCTGCAGCTGAGACAGGGTGAATCTGGTGCGGCGCTTGACAGGCAGCCTTTCCCCAGTCTGGGGACCATTGGTGCCCTCAGGCATCGCCGCCTCTGGCTGAGGCTGCTGTTGATCCACGCTGCCGCCATGGCCACCTTCCTCGTGGACCTCGTTGTCCACGGGGCCAGAACTACCAGCGGCAGCATGGCCTCCTCCCATTTCTTCTTCTTTGATTTTTCCCTCCTCTACCTCTTCTCTGGCTTCCTGAGCGAGACTGCACTGAGCAGGCTCTTCTTGAGCAAGCTTGCCTTCAGCAAGTTCGCCCGGAGCAAGTTTGCCCTCATCAAGCTCCCCCTGAGTGGGCTTGCTCTGCTCAAGCCCTTTCTTGCCTCCTTCCTCTCCAGCCTCCAAGGCCGTTGCATTCCCACCTGAAACAGAGAAAATCACAAAGATAAAAGTCTGAGCATTGTGGCTCAGGGACCATTGGAAGGTCTCAAGAGGGGCCACAGGCAGAGCTGAGTTCCCGAAGCCCATGGCCACCGGCTTTCCCACTAGATTTCTTTCTTGGTCCCCGCCAGAATCCCGTCGGAACCAGTTTACTGACCATGCTGTTGTTCCTGGTCCCCATCAGCTCCCAGCTCCCGCATCCCGCTGAAAGTGTCGGAGCAGTCTTTGCGAGTCTCCATTCCGGGAATCTTCCGATCAGACACACCACAGTCCTGCAGATTCAAAAGCTGCCTCTCACAGGTCTGGCGCCAGACGTCGAAATGAACTGCTCTGGCGCTTGACCCGGAAGGGCTGTCTTCTGGGGGCTCAACCAAATTACAATGTGTCCAATCACACAACCTGTCCAGCCCAGGCTGTGGGCTTGTCCTCTGAGGTGCCTAAGCAGAAGCAGTTTAGGGTTGCAAAGAGCAGAAGTACATAAAAGGAAAAGCAGCGAGTCTCTGGGGCGGGGATGCAGAACCTGTGGCTCCAAGTTGCCTCTGGACTTTAAATTCCAACACAGGATGCAAGTCACACAAAGACCTTCTCAAGCTCAGCATGTCCTTGAGTCCGGCTAGATCATTCTATGAAGTTATGCAAATGTCATTCAACCAAAACGACAAAGACGCATCCCTTAATGAAGTGGCACAAATTAGACTCCGTCATTTATGTGCCAAATAGTGGATTGCCCAAGTGTACACACTCACTGTGGTCGCTACCTCCGTCTCGTGTGATGGCAAACACGTGCGAAGGCCAGGGCAAGATCCTCCTGAGAGTCTGTGTTCTCAAAGGGCTGAGTCCCAGCAGTCTTCCAAGCATGTTCTGATGGAGACCTTTCTCTCTCTACCTAGCTGGGCTTGTCCCAAGGACCTATGGTGGCCCAAAGACATCTCTGGGCATCACAAATCAGCCTTAGTCAGTGGCTCCAAACTTGTCTCACTGCCATGAAGTTTACAGACGGGAGGAATAAGCAATTCTGATGCAGTCTCTTCAAAGAAGCATTGCAGGAGAGGGGGAGATTGGGGAAAAGTTAGAGAAACTCCCCAGATAGGTGACATTCCCCAAATTTACAAAGGCCACCGAGCTCTGTCATTTAGTGGATTTTGTTTTTAAAGCATCATGGCGGCAGCGATAGGTGACATTCCCCAAATTTACAAAGGCCACCGAGCTCTATCATTTAGTGGGTTTGTTTTTACAGCATCACAGTGGCAGTGTCTGGACAGTGCCTGAGGTTATTGTTAGGAGGCGGCTTAGTTCTCTGGGATAGCACAGGCTGAGAGCCTGGATGCCCAAGATCCATATGGTCCGGCCCACACCAAAGAGATGATAGTGCCTTCTTCATCTGGCTCAGCCCCCCTCCCACCACACGCCCTTTGCTCATCTGTGACTAAGGCTTTGCCAGGTGTTGATCCTTGTCTGGTAGCCACCAGCCACTGGGCGGCCTTGCGCCCCGACATTTCCTATGGCCCACTTGCTTTTAATTGTACTTATCTCTCTTTCTGCTCACAGCTCCCTAGAAGCAACTGCAATTATTCTGCCTGTTCTGCTTTTCTTCCTGTTCTCCTTGTCTCCAGCGTCTCTGTGAAAGGCTTTCCTCAAACACGGAAGCGGGAGGCTTTCTTCGAGGCTGTCTTTCCCTACTCCCTCAGTTAGCTGCTCTTGAAGCCAGGCTATTTTAAGGGACAATAGTGCCACATGCGCTTGCTTGCTTTTCTTTTGACCCAAATTTGAAGTTATATTTATTAAATACTGGCCAGGATGATAGACATTGGTCAGGCCCACACCTGAGCGTCCCAGAGCATGGCGCAAATTTCCATTAGTCACAGGGTTGCAATGGCAAAAATCACAAGACTCTGGGTTTCCACCTTTGTCCAATCAGGGGCAAGCATACTTCCCATTGTTCTTTCCTGCATATGAACCTACCACCCACATGCGATCAAGACTTCCTGTACAGTTAGGGCAACCAAACTTCCTCCCAGAAGTGAAAAGGCATGGCTCTTTATCTCACAGGAGCCCCCAGCATTCCAACATGTACTTTCTTGAAGGAATTGGTGCCTGCCTGGCCAGCAGACTCTCTGGCTGGGAGACCGTTCTTATCAGTGTGAGATAGTGTCGCTGTGGGACTGGGCTTCAGAGACTCTGTTTCTCAATCTTAGTGCTCCTGGTTTGGCTGTTTCAACCCCACCCTCCATTTTAGCCCTAACTTCCCTGCACCATATGCGAGCAAGTTGCAAATGTGAACCTGGGTGCTTTTTCCTCACTATGGTCAGAGACCTACCTCCTGCATGGATCCCAGCCTTGGATTCTGAGATGAATTCCCCAAGATGCTGCCCCCAGGGTTTGGGAGAAGCAGATAAGCAATCTGGGCGCCCCTGAGTCTGTTCATTCCATCTTCTTTCTGCAGAGTTCACAGGACCCCGAGGGGAATTCTTTTATTTCTGGTAGTTTCCTCCCAGGGCTCAGCAAAAGAGTGAGGCAGAGGGATTTCACTCTCTGATCGGGGAGTCAGCACCCTTAAAGATGGGTGCTTGCTGTGTAACCCACAGGAGCTGTGGAGTGCCCTGTGGGAGTATGCACCACAAGTGAACGGCAAGGCCCACTGTGCTCCAAACTGTCACCTATGTGAGTCTGGGAACCAGCACTCTTCTCAGCCTTTTACCCTTGATCCTTTAAGCCCTATTGTCCCCATATTGAACCGGGGGAAGGGACTAAATTCTGTTGACTCCTTAGGATGCCTGCTGCTTGCCTGCTGGTTTCTAGCTCCCCAATCCCACACATCCCTGCACTGACAGGAAACCTTTACCCATGCGCATGTTTTTTCGGTGGAATGTCGGAGCTTTGTGAGTGTAATTTACTACTCTGTGTGACTTTTCTTTAAAGTTATCTTCTATGACTGACGCCCCAAGAATGAAATGTGTTAATGAAATCTTATAGCTCCTTCTTGTTTGTTTACATTCTTGATTCTCTAGGGCAGTGGTTCTCAACCCTTCTAATGCTGTGCCTCTTTAATACAATCCTCATGTGGTGGTGACCCTCTCCCAGCCATTTTCCTTGCTACTTCGTAATTGTAATTTTGCTACTATTATGACTCATAATGTAATATCTGAGTTTTCCAATGGTTTTATTTAAGGTTGATAAATGCCAAAAGGCAAAAGGGGTGGCTACCCACAGGTTGAAAAGCACTGTTTTAGGTTAAGAAATGTGATTTTTGAGTTTCTACAGTATTTCCCCTGGTGACTCTGCTCCATCTACTTGCTAGATGGGGAACATACCTGCATAGAGTTTTTCCTGAGGGGTGGATTTGTCTGAATCTGCATGTCCACACACAGGTGCACTTCCAGACCTTCACTTGCAGAACTGTCTACAGTCAAAGCCCTGCAGCCCCCCCTGGCCCATCCCCTAGACAGAAGAGAATCTGCAGGATGCAGGAGTAGTTCCAGAAATCAGGAAAGCACAAGAGGAAGGTGCTCCAGAAGGTTTCACACAGCTAGTTACAGCCATGAAGGGAAAGACAAGTGAATTGTAAATATGTTTTTATTGACAAGTAGGAGGTTAAAGACAAAAAAGCAAAACTTGAATCCCTGCCTAGGCAAAACCCAAGACAATGTTGTTTCCCTTCGGAGCATTAAGATAATTCAAATTAGCAATTTCAGAATTGTCGTGATCCAGCTGCCCTCACTCCCCCTGACTGAAAGTGGAACTTCCTTGTGGTCTGTAATTGACAAGGATGTTTGTGTTCTTTCTGGCCGGTGGGTCTCCACAGAAAGAGTAGAGGTATAAAAGGTTGCTGGGCAAAAATAAAGGTTGCTGTTCTTCCACCTGAAAAAAAGCCTCCATGTCTCAATGCCAGCACCCCGCCCCTAACCCCCCCCACAAGTCTTGGCTATCCAGGATGCGCTGGCTGCAACAAAAGACCACTAAAGGGGGTTCCTTATGCTAAGATTTTGGTGTGTAGGGAGTTGACCACATAAACTCCCCTGAGGCTCTGTGAGAGAGGCCCATTCGTCCCAGATGCAAGCTTAGACTGGCATATCAAGCTCTAAGATAGTTCCCTGGTAGGATGGGACGAGGTTTCAACTTCTTCCATGACATCCATCGAGAGTGAAGAATACTTACTAGTAGAACTTGGTAATAATGACTTCAGGTGTGTATTGATTTGGGAGTGATACTCACTGAAGAATTATGTCTAAACAGTAATGTGGGCAAGGCTTTGATATCCGTTATTAGGGGATTTACCCCATAGGTAAAGGCCTGACCTGGCGACAGATGATTTTACAAACCAAAAATGTCATGGTCTCACAAGTGCAGTCAGGATGATCTTTCCAAAATGCCAACCTGACTCTCCTGCTTCCCTGCTCAGACACTGCCCATGGCTGCCCACTGCCCTTCTGACTTTGCCAGAGCCCAACACTGCCCTTCCCTGACTTCCTTTTCCATTTGAAGTTGTCACCACACAGTGTTCCTTGGTTTGCCCTTTTTATTCCTGGCATGTCCTACTTTTTAACTCAACTTTGTCCTGTGCACACTTCCCGTCTTTCCCGCCTATGGGACTCTATACTGCCACTGGTACCTCCTATTACCGAGCTGGGATCCCTAGGGGCTTCTGGGAATTGGCCTGTGTAGTGTTGGATGTGTTCCTGTGCGCCAAGGTCTTCTGCTGGGAGCAAGAAAGCATTTAGGCAGATAGCCTGCCCCTAGATAAGAGGGACACAGCCCACCAATGTACCTGGGCCTCTCCACAGGGCTGAGAGGGTGGGCATTTTGCTTGCTACCAGAAAACAGCAGTGTGCCAATATTTTGCTAACTGAGTGAATGCCTGAGAGGCTGAAGGAAGGGTTGCTGGTAGGATAAAGGCATAGGTACCCACAGAAACCCTCGCATCCCCTTCTCAGAAAGCTTTAAGGAGCTCCGTGCACTAAGGGATCTGGTTTCTCATCCCGCAGCTTGCACTACTGGTGGGACCCTCTGGTGTCCTGAGCCCTGCGCTGCTTGACTCCCTTCCTAGCCCCATTTGACTGTCCTGAAACAGCAGTGGCTTCCACAAGTCCCTGCCATGACGGCCACCCCCCAACAACAGTCAACTGGATCATGATGTTTCGCCACCTCGTTTTCCTAAGATGGCCTAGTCTTACCTCGATTTGTTTTCCCCTCCCTCCAGGGATAAAGTGGATAGTCAGTGAAAGGGAAGAGCAAGACGGACTCTTATTTACCAACCAGAGCACTTTAAACAGAAGAGTGGACACTTGGATAGGGAGCTAGTACGAATAAGCTAAGATCTGAGCAGGCTTTTGGGTACCTAGCCAAGGGTCACAGCAGCAAACTCTCACGTGTGTCTCACTATGCCAACTGGGCACAGTCTCTGTCAGAGCAAGTGTGCAGAGAGCAGGTCACTGAGTATCTAAAATGGTAGACCTCCCATCTCTGGTGTGTCTCAAAGGCTGAAGAAATTGCCCTGCTTATGGCTGAAGCACCCAGTCTCCACAGATGTGGCAGAAACAGTAGCTCTCCAAGCAAAAGCAGCATCTCTCAGAGCAGGTCCAGACCAGAGCCAGGAGCCAGCTGGGACTCAGACTCCTGTCAAGAATCAGCGTGGGACTTTGTTGTTGTTGTTTTGGTGGTTTTGGCTTTTGTTTTGTTTTATTTCGAGACAGAGTTTCTTTGTAGCTTTGGAGCCTGTCCTGGAACTAGTTCTTGTAGACCAGGGTGGCCTCAAACTCACAGGGATCTGCCCCCCTCTTCCTCTCAAGTGCTGGGATTAAAGGCGTGCACCACCACCTGGCTGTTTGGGGGGTTTGTTGTTGGTTTTGTTTTTGTGTGTATGAGAGAGAGAGAGAGAGACGGATAGAGACCCAGTTTCTCCACACAGCCCTAGATGTTCGGGGAGTTAGATGTTCGGGGAACTCACTGTGCCGACCAGGCTGGCCTCAGACTCACAGGAATCCACCTGCCTCTGCCTCTGCCTCCCAAGTGCTGGGATTAAAGGTGGGTACCACTGCTGCCCAGCATGGACTCAGACTGGTTGGAAGGGGAGCATCAAAGGGATGAGTGTGGGTTGTCCCTTCTCAGTTTTCTTCCCTAGCCAGGTGAGGGTTATTGTTTGTTTTTATTTTTGTTTCTGATTGCCACAGTCTTCCCCTGGGACCTTGCAACTATCTCTGTGAGCTTTTAAACACTGCCTCCTACTGTTTCAAGGCTGCTACCTGGAAGGTAGGACTGTTTCACATCCTACTGTCTCTAGTGTCCACTGCTGCTGAAGAGCTCCGATCTCTGTTGGGGGTCCTCCTGCTACAGAAAGATAACCCTTGAGGATCTTGTTTACTCCTACCAAGCCCCTCCAGCCAAGCCACCTGCCTGGGCCTGCTCTCTCTCTCCAGCCTTTCAGAGTTCTCAGCCTGTGTGAGTCAGGATTTGGAGCAGGACTTGAAGCCCAAAGTCAGTGGGGCTCCCTATTCTTTGTTGAAGGCCACTGCTGCCTCTTCACCACAAGGACAGGCAAATTCTGTTCTCGTTCTGCTCAGGTACCTGTCTCTCATCTTCAGGGCCTTCACCAGTTGTGTGTCTTTTCCTGAAGAGGTATGAACAAACCACAGATTCACCTGTGGTAAACCAAATTTCGTGATTCCAGCCAGTGAACCAGTCAGTGGGTCGGGGTTTTTAATCGGGGGATATGTGAGAAGTTAGCAGAGCACAGATCACTCAAAGGTAGCTGTATCGTTAAAAGTCCCGCCCCAGCCTGAGTGGCAGCTCACGATAGCTGTGCCCCTGGAGCTCTATGGACAGTTTGCAGAAGACTGACCTGGAGGATTTCCTCTCCTCGGAATTGAACTTACTTTACTACCCTTGGAAGGACTCTCGTGAATGTTGCAACTCTCCGGAATTTAGTACGTTTCCTAAGTCATATGAGCCTCTGCGGCCTCTCTCTTCAGGAAAGAATGTTTCAATTCAGAGGCAATAAATAGCTGTATAACTGTGGGTATGTAAATGGGCCAGACCCCCCGTGGCTCCCTTGACAAAAAAAATAGAAACAACTGGAGTACAGCAGGTACCAAGGCACATCCCACCATGCCAGCCCCGAAAAATCTAATTCCCACCATGCAGACGGCATAGTTGAGCACCTCCAGACCCACAGTGGAGACTTGGGAGGGGTTTTTCTGCCTCCACCCACAAACTAGGCCTAGACACACATTTCTCAGTGGCAGTGGAATCTGCCGTGTGTTGATTTCCTACCGTTGGGTCCACCACAGCAGAGAGGATAGAGATTGCCAAGCGCACTAGCCAATAGGCATCCACATACTCTGTCTTTACCCACTGTAAGGCGTTTGGCTGAACATGGGCAAGCTCCCAGGGCACGCTTCTGCCCTTTCTTCTCAATGAAGCCTCCTTGGATATGGGCTGCTTGCATTTCATCATCCCGCCAGCCTGGGGAACCCAAAGAACCAAGCAGACCCCATTACTTTTCTCAACCTTCCACAGGAAGTCCCTTTAGGCAGGGACTTCCCAAGACAGTGCCATTTCCCTGGGGCCACATAGGTTTGGAGTTTTAAGTCTGACCTGAAGAAGAGAGTGGCATCCCAGGCATAAGGACAGCACAAAATAATCTGAACTTAACATAATATCATTAAGGTGACTTACCTCCCTGAGCCACTGGACAGGCGTCTCAAAACACCACAGAAGTGGTATTAGAATCTCTTTCCCAATCACTACTGGTAGGAAGTGTAAGGTCTTTACATTTAGGTTATTTGTGTTGCAGGTTAGTGGAGAGTGAAAACAGACCCCAATATGCAGCAGCACCACGTGGGAGTTTATAGATGGGGAGAAAGAGAAACTAGTGCCAGTAGACTGGGAAAGAAAAGGGAGGCAGAAGAGGTGAGGGGCCGTGGAGCTTGCTTTTAAAAAGGCCTTGATGCATGTGTCCAGAGCCTTGCAGCAGACATGCAGCGCATGGCGTAGTGAACCACCATAGGCTGGCTAGGCCTTTGTCTGAATACTGACAAGCACTAGTGCAGGAATGGGACCCTGGGGCTGGCTAAACATTTGCGTGAATACTGACAGATACCAGGTGATAGCAGGTGGGCCAACCTTATGCCTGAATGCTAACAACGTGTGCTTGTTCTACTGTTCATTTTCTAGTAAGAAAACAAGGATGTTGGAAAATGGACCCATTTGATGCTAAGCAGGAGCTGTGGGATTCTCCCAAACTGCCTAGGCAACCTTGAACAAATGGACTGTCGGTAAGCCAGGCGGAGTTTCTTCATGCCAGTGCCAGCATTCTTGAACGCTCAAAGGGCACTGTGATAAAATTATGAAAGGGTTGCAGGGCGGTAGTGGCGCACGCCTTTAATCCCAGCACTCTGTAGGCAGAGGTAGGTGGATGTCTGGGAGTTCGAAGCCAGCCTGGTCTACAAGAGCTAGTTCCAGGACAGGCTCCAAAGCTACAGAGAAACCCTGTCTCGAAAAAAACAAAAAAAAAATATGAAAGGGTCATAGCTGATTGTCCTGGCTCCTCAAAGTGCAGCCTCCACCAGGAATGTTTAAAACACTTTGCGCTAGACTTTGCTGTGCTATTAACCTCAGCAAACTCTAGAAGACTTCGAAACTTTTCCCACCCAGGGGAGAGGGTGGGGAACGTTGCCTGGAGGCCTAGCAGAGAGGTGATTGCTGCTAAAGGGAAAAGCCCAGGATTGGTCCAAGCATAGTCCTCCGTGGTTAGGAGAGGTGCTAAGAGACAACACTGCAATTGGGCCAAATATTTCTTTTCAGATGACGTAAGCAGGCTGCTCGGGCTGTGCGTGAGTCTACAGGCAGACAGTCTCTTGCTCTCTCTCCTGTGACGTTGCAGCATTAAATCCAGCGACGGTTGCTTTTCCGTGCCTACTCACTATTTCTGCCTGGTGAGAGCAGAAGCACCCATTCGGCTAAACAGCCAGTAATTTAGGAAAGCAGTTGTCCAGGATTCGTGCCGTGGCCAGCTGGTCCCACAGCCCGGCTGAACAGAGGCAAAATCCCTGTTGATCTCCTTCACAATTTGCTAGTCCAGTCACATGGCAGGGCTGATGGAGAAAGATCAACTCTACTCTAAATACCAATGCCTGTATGGGAAATTATGCTAATTACTGTTATTTCCAGCTAAGAGGTGCGTAAATTGAGGCAAGGGAGGTACTGCAGTTGGACAGGACAGCCATATTCATGAGTGCAGCTGCCCTTTGGGAGACCCCATGAGACCCTTTTGTGATTCCCTGTATAGACTTTACTTGGCCCAGACACTTAGATTTTTTGGGAGATTTCCTTCCCATCTCCCGGCCTCACAAGATGACCCTGTTTCCTCCTAGCTACCCTGGTCCCAGAGTTGGGAAACTTAATAAAAACTAAGGAGTTGGGTGACCTGCCATGAGGGTGTGCCTGGTGAACAGGCAGTGACCACCGTGCTCATAGGGCAGGGGAGCTTGGTTGTGGAGATTCAGGTAACGTTGCCAGCAGCATTCCGGACCAGCACCAGGCAGATAACCCAGGGACCAGGGATCACCATGGTGCTGGCAGGGCACAAATGGTCGCGGAGCCTGAGGTTCTAGAGACTGGGGAACAGCACATAGTCCCCATCCTGACAAAACTTCCACCATGGCGAAACTGGCTGGCCCTGCATTTGCGGGGGATCACAAAGCTGAAAGTCAGCCTCTGTGCTCACCGTCTGACACAGTGGCCTGCTGTTTCCAGACCTGGTTTCCTTAGCAACCGTCCTTGGAGCCAGCTTGTCACAAGGAAGCAGCTCAGCGATATTGGAGTGCTAACGATTACCACAGTGAAGCCCGAGAAAAAGCCCTCCGAACGGGGTTCAGACTCCACAGTCCAAAAAGCAGATATATGGCTGCCTCAGCCTGACTCAGGTGTGGCCCTTGTCCTTTCTGACAGCCATGGATTGCCTTAGGTACCAGGAGCAAAGTGGATTCACATTGCTATGTTGCTAAGGATGGAGTCTGGTCTTCTGGGGGCTGATCCAGTGGGCATTGCTAAGGGACAGGCACTCTAAGCTGACAGTCCCTGCAGCCATCCATGGTGGGAGCAGTAGCAGTGAGTAGGCCTCCACCAGGCGCTCAGAGTAGGGGATCCTCGTACACTGTACTGGGCTCACTGGCAGACGCGTACAGACTACATAGCAAGTTGCTGCAAGAGAAAGGCAGGCCTCCCTCCAGCTACAGTTCTTTTACATGGGGTTGTCTCCTGCGTACTGAAGGGATGACAGGTTGCCAACCTCTATGGAATGGGTGCAAGGCCACCTGCCCACATAGATGACATCTCTAATGTCCCATATGCAGAATGGGGCTAAACCTCTGATTTCAGGGTCTGAAGAACAGCAGGATACACTGTCCACTGATCTGACCAGTGCTAGGCCCTGTTCAGGCCCAGAAATAATAATGCCTAAATCTCCAAGTGTTGCCAGTGGGCAAAGTGAAAGAGAGAGAGGGAAACTTTCCTAATATTACCCAACAACCTGGGAGAAAACACAGAAACAAACTCTCTGTAAATACACAGGAGAGGTACAATGGACAAAGCCAGCAAGATTAGCCTGAGCCCTGGTACTTCAGTATCCCCACCTATCACACTGCAGGTTCCAGTGGCAGAGGACAGTCTACCCAGGTTTCATGGCCTTCTCCCTCTGTGCCAACAGCATCTAGTTCTAGCCAGGTCAGGACCACTGCATTTAGATATAGTTGTTTTGATACACTGGGGTTTACTGCTTTTAGGATTGTACAGAGAACATGCGTGGATAAGCTATTTTAATGTGGAAAATATAGGGATTAAGGAAGAAATTCAAGACTCAGCAATGGTAACACACGCCTTTAATCCCAGCATTCGGGAGGCAGAGGCAGGCAGATCTGGAAGTTCGAGGTCAACCTGGTCTATGGAACGAATTCCAGGACATCTAAAGCTGCACAGAGAAACCCTGTGTTGAAAAGCAAAAACAAAACACCAAAACAAGAAAGAGATACAAAAGAAATTTGAGACGTGAAAGAAAAAATTTGATCCTTTAAGTTATAATCAGTCTTTTACACAGCCATACCGCAGTATGGTTTTGATGTATTAGGAAGTCTCTTGATTCGGGTACAGGACAACCTTTCAATTATTCATTAACAGATCAGACTGAGTCTCGGCGCATGCCGAGAGAACCATGACATGACATGATAATCACACGCAGGGACAGTGTGCAGGAAACAAATTCATCAGCTGATCAACAAAGCCAGCACTGCGCATCACTATCATCAGCTGTGCCTGGGAGACCCCCGTCTCCATCCTTCTTCCCCAGATGGCTTGCAGCAAGGGTCCCTCAAGTTTGCAAAGCAGAACTCAACCATAAAGGCAGTTCTCTGGTCTCTTTCCCCCAAGCTGCTTCTTCAGATCCTGTTACTAATTCACAGGGGAAAATAAAACTGATTTTGCATTAGAGAGCCCTCGGGAGTGAAGAATGGTGCATCTCGAACTGTCAAGTTTCTGTTTTTTTCTTGTGCTTTCTGGAGTAACACTTTGCAATGCAAACGCACAACTTAATCCAGGCAAGAAGGACTAGAAATGATGAAACACACAGCCAGTGTCTCTTAAGAGGAGCTTTTAGAGGATCCCTTCTGCTAAGAATAAGGAAAGACACTGGCCCCTGTTGTCAGCAGCTCCATTGCCCACCCATGATATCGTGTGCATACGGCACAAACAAGCGCACCAGGAAATGGTTAAAAAGAATGTATTTAGTGGGACCTGGTAAGATAGCTCAGTGAGGGAGACAACTGAGACAGGAAAATGGTTACCACATGTACATGAAGACCTGAGTTCGGATCCCCAGCACATACTGAAATGCCAGGCCTGGTGGTACCTTATTCTAATCCCAGAGCTGGAGATAGGTGGATCCCTGGAGCTCACTGACCAACCAGTCTAGCCAATCAGTGAGCTCTGAATTCAGTGAGGAACACTATCTCAAAAAGGAACGTGGACTAAGGATGGTGGCACATGTTTTTAATCCCAGAGCCAGAGCTCTACAAGTTCAAGGCCAGCCTGGCCTACTAAGTGAGTACCAGGTTAGCCAAGGCTACGTAGTGAGATCCTGTCTCAAGAAAAAAAAACTCAAAAAGGTAGAAAGCCATTAAGGAAGACGCAAAACCTTGCCCTCTGACCTCTACATGTACCTACACACAAAACATGCATATCCACACACATACAAACACAGACCAGCTGTCATACTCCATTACCTCCTTCTCTAGCATGTTTTCATTGCCTCTCTTCAGACTGAACTCTAGTATCCCCTGTAAACTTACAAATAAAACATTAAACGTGAGAAGCAAGCACAAAGGCCTCTGACCTTGCAGCACTTCCATCCAGATCAACAGTCAGCCTCGCGCTGAGGCTAGACGCTTCCTGTGTGGTCACAGTTCCACACTGCCCTCTGCTGTAAGGGGAGCATATTCAAGTTTCCTTTCTGTTTGCCATGATAAAATACTCAGACCAAAAGCAACTCATAGGTTATCCAGTCCATCAGTGAGAGCAGTCAGGGCTGGAAGTCAAGCAGAGCCTTGAAGCAGAAGCAATGGAGGGAGGTTGCCTGCTGGCTCATTTGCAGGCTTTCTTACACGGCTCAACAACATGGGCCCAGAGGTGGTAACAACCCCCAGAGGGATGGGCCTTCCTCTGCCAATTCACAATCAAGGCCATCCCACTACAAACGGGGCCACAGGTCAATCTGATCCAAACAATCCCTCCGGTGAGCCTTCCCTCTCAGACTGGCACACATTGTCTGACAAAGCTAACTGGTAGAAGAACAGAGACCATGTAATTAATTCTTGGAGCTCCTCACAGTGTGGTACCCTGAAGGAAGAGCTGAAGGAAGAGATATGGTGGTAACTTTCCCATCCCAGGCAGCCCTGAGGAAATGCACTACCTGGCAATCACAGTGGGCTGTAGATTTTCCTGTTGTTTGCTTGCTATGATATTCAGCCTACTAAACCAAGAGGAACTCTTCCCTCCCTGATGGAATGTTCGATTTAGGAACAGAAAGGTGACGGGGGCAGTGTGACGTAGTCCTTGGGAGCTACTGTAGTAGCTATCTCAAAAACACCGATGGACATGTAGCTTCTGGCCAATGATTCCTGGTGCTCAGGATCCGGCAGCTGCACTAAAGCAGGAACCTGGCCTCATACACTAGAGGCCTAAGCCGATCACGTGACGTGAACGGACGCTTGTGCTAAGCAGCTCAGCGTAGGGGCCTGGGTGATCACAGACTACCAGAACTGTTCAGCTCCCAGGCAGTAGCATACAAGATCCTCTATGAGTTCCACAAGTTCAGGGTTTCTGGACCCAGCCTCGTGCCGTGGGGCTAGCAAGGCGCTCAGGAGAGAACTGAAGCTGGATTTCCTCAGCTCTGGGCGTCTTCTGCTAGGAGCTACTCCAGGAAGAGCCCAGGACATGTGCCTTGATCAGCAATGCAGTCATCTTCCAGGGCTCATATACGGATATGGAAGATGGCGATGACATGGGTTTTGGATTTTGGGGGTCAATCAAGCATTCTTTTGACATGGAGTAGGCAGTGTGTTGTGAAGAAATGTACGAGATTGTAAGAAAAAAGAATGATTGTCCATGGCAGTGGAGAAGTCTGGAGGAAGAAAATCCTGGCATATAACTGAATCGATGTTTGGCAGACTGAATCTGAAGCAAAGTATAGCAGCTATTTATTTCTAACCTGGGTATCAGTTACTCTGAGACTTGGAATGGTGTGCTAGAGATCTTGCCGCTTGAAAACCTGATTTCTTTTGGCTTTAGAAACAGCTACTCGTGGTGGCGCATGCCTTTAATCCCAGCACTCGGGAGGCAGAGGCAGGCGGATCTCTGTGAGCTCGAGACCAGCCTGGTCTACAGAGCTAGTTCCAGGCTCCAAAGCCACAGAGAAACCCTGTCTCGAAAAATCCAAAAAAAAAAAAAAGAACTACTCAGGTACATATAGCAAATTCCAAGACATCCAGTGCTATACACAGTAAGGGATATTGTATTTCAAGCCACTTAACCAGCGTATCTCCGCTGCGCCATCCATCAAATCTTAAGAGTAAGAAATTGCAATTTATGTGGCACTATAAAGACAAAAATAATTCATACGTACTTCAAACCCCTAGAAAAGCACAAAGAACAAAGGTATTATACAAGTATGTGTTTCGTACAGATCACAAATGGAATGCTGATGTTCCTTACTCTCCCAGACCAGCGCTCTGCTGTAAAGACAGTGAAGGAAGTCAGATGAGGGCAGTTGCACGGAATCGACTTTTAGATCAGGATCATGGTAGATAAGTAAATTAAAGCATCTCTGCATGTTTAACATGGGTATGTGCAATGAGGCATTCTGTATGACACTTTCACCTTCTGCTATGACAAACATGACGAGAGGGTCTATATTTCAGAGATGCTGAGATACTTCATGACAAAACACTGTGATTTTTGGACCCATCTAAAAATATTCCAGGGTAAATCTAAGGGTTGGCGATTTTGGTAGGGTGCCAGTAGAATCCTATTGGCTAGACATCGTAATTGCTGAAAGTAGACAGTGGAGTACAGAGTGTGAAATTCTACCCTGCTTGTGTATAGGCATGGTATTATCTATAATGGAACAACCATGATTCCAACCATGCGCCATCCGAGGTAAGCAGGCAAGGGGTACATGAAGGGAACAGGAGGGGTTGGTGTGGGAAAGGCAATGTCCCCCCCGCAAGTTCAGTGTTGCAAGAGCAAGTTTGAATGATCTGCCAGGTTCCCAAGATTGGTTGGCTTAAAATCCCTTTTCTGACACACTTTGTGGTCTGTTTCAAACAAGTAGCTTGAGGATGTCTTGAGAAAATAGCCTCAGAAGATCAAATAGCAGGCTAAGGAGATCTGAGAACCCTAAAGAAGCAGAGACTGCTTCATGAGAGCAATGCATTCTGGGATCAAAATGCATCTTTTTCAAACTGAGTAGTTTCTTGGATCTCCTGCTTTTTCTCTTTCTCTTCTGTTAAAATTTTGTTGGAAATTTTACCTTTAATATTTTAATTTTTTTCTTAAACACGTAGAAAGTTTCTGTGTCCTTTGTTTTTCTCTGCACTTATGCATTCTGTTGTTATGGGAACATGACCCAGGCCAGCAAGTGATTTGCCCAACCACTCGGAGACTACAGCAGAAATCCCTTAGCTATCAGAACAAGACCCTTGCTAGTGCTTCAAGAAGACAAACCCACATGAAAACGTTTATTGTTTATAAAAGTGGAGTTCAAATGGTGTGCGCTTACATATATACAGCTGGGGATAGGACCCCACCTCTAGATACATTTTCTGAGCAATTAAACGCGTTTCTTTTTCCTGTGGTGTTCCCCCCTTTTATTAACTGTAGATTTTTTTCTCGCGTAATATATTCTGATTACGATTTTCCTCCCTCTATTCTACCCAGTTTCTCCCCACCTCCCCTACCATCTGGATCCACCCATTTCTACCTCTCCTTAGAAAACACACGGGCTTTGGCACAGGAAAAGGCCCTTTGAACAGCAAACACTGTTAACTTAATGCACAGGCACTAAGATCAACAATTAATAAATGGAACCTCATGAAACTGAAAAATTTCTGTAGGGACACTATCATCCAGATGAAGCAGCAGCCTACAGAATGGGGAAAGATTTTTACCAACTCCACATCTGATAGAGGAATAATATCCAAAATATGTAATGAACTAAGAAACAAACAAACCAGATGGAGCTGGATAGATGGCTCAATGGTTATAGGCATTATCTGTTCTTCCAAAAGACCCAGGTTCAATTCTCAGCACCCCCATGGCAGCCCACAACTGTCTGTAACTCCAGTCCCAAGCAATTTGCACTGCGTGCACATGGTGCACAGATATACATGCAGGCAAAGCACCCAGACACAGAAAAATTAAAAAGTAAATCTAGCCGGGCCGTGGTGGCACACGCCTTTAATCCCAGCACTCGGGAGGCAGAAGCAGGCAGGCCTCTGTGAGTTCGAGACCACTCTGGTCTACAAGAGCTAGTTCCAGGGCAAACTCCAAAGCTACAAAGAAACATTGTCTCGAAAATTTTTTTTAAAAGTAAATCTAAAAGAATGCAAAAAGTAAACTAGATATCAGAAAAACAAATAACCCGATTTAAAAATGGGGTCCAGATCTAAATGGAGTTCTCCAGAGAGGAAACTCAAATGGCTAAGAAACACTTAAAATGAATGTTTGATACCCTTTGTTGTTAGGGAAACACAAATCAAAACTACTTTGAGATTCCATCCTATACCTGTCAGAGTAGCTAAGATCAGTAAAGCACTTGACAGCTCATGCTGGAGAGGATGTGGAATAAGGAGAACAGTTATTCTTTGCTGGTGGGTGTGCAAACTTGTATAGCCACGAGGAAATCAGTGTGGTGGCCCCTTGGGAAGGTGGGAATTGATCTACCTCAAGAGCCAGCTTTATTATTCTTGACATATAGTCAAAGGATGCTTTGTCCTACCACAGGCATGTTTGCCCAGTCATGTTCACTGCTGCTGTATTGATAATAGCCAAAAACTGGAAGCACCCTAAATGTCCCTCAACAGAAGAATGGGTGAAAATGCAATATATTTACACAATAAAATATTACTTGCCTGTTTAAAAATGGTATCATGAAATTTGTGGAGTAAATGGATGGAACTAGAAAAAAATATGTACATGTATGAAGATGATCTACGATGAAATTGCCCAATTGGGGGAGACAGAACCCCAACTGGGCATTTCTTGTCACCAAACAAAGCTTCCAGCGCCAGGAATGGGTTACATATAATTGAGTAAACAACTCAGGTTGTTGCCAAGACTATATGTCCCTCTCCACAAACTGACAG